>NC_057798.1:11735442-11738041 GCF_018294505.1 Triticum aestivum
GGGGCGGGGCGGCGACGGCGTCGGGGCGGGGCGGCGACGGCGAGGTGGTGGCAGGGGGCGGTGCGCGGCGTCGGGAGAGGAGGAGGAGAAATCGAAGTCGGGAGAGGAGGACAGCGCGCTAAGTGCTACTTAGGGCATGTACAATGCATAGCCTCAAGGTGATGCCTCACATACCATGTAGGATCGGATATGACGTAAAGTAGGTTCGGATAGGGAAGCGGGATCCTCTCCAGGATGCAGGTGCTTGAAAGAAAAAGTGTGGTCCGGTGACAAAAGCTGAAAAGGTTGGAGTGAAAAGTAGAGATGCATGTGTGATAGATGTTAGGGAACGTAGTAATTTCAAAAAAATTCCTACGCACACGCAAGATCATGGTGATGACATAGCAACAAGAGGGGAGAGTATTGTCCACGTACCCTCGTAGACTGTAAGCGGACGCGTTATGACAACGCGGTTGATGTAGTCGTACGTCTTCACGATCCGACCGATCCAAGTACCGAACGTACGACACCTCCGAGTTCAGCACACGTTCAGCTCGATGACGATCCCCGGACTCCGATCCAGCAAAGTGTCAAGGATGAGTTCCGTCAGCACGACGGCGTGGTGACGATGATGATGTTCTACTGGCGCAGGGCTTCGCCTAAACTCCGCGACGATATGATCGAGGTGGAATATGGTGGAGGGGGGCACCGCACACGGCTAAGGAACGATCACGTAGATCAACTTGTGTGTTCTAGGGTGCCCCCTGCCCCCGTATATAAAGGAGCCAAGGGGGAGGGGGCGGGCGGCCAAGGAGGGCGCGCCAAGGGGGAGTCCTACTCCCACCGGGAGTAGGACTCCCTTCTTTCCTAGTTGGAGTAGAAGGGGGAAGGAGGAGGAAGAGGGGAAGGAAGGGGGGGCGCCGTCCCCCTCTCCTTGTCCTATTCGGACTAGGGAGGGGAGGGGGCGCAGCCCACCTCTTGCCTCCTCTCCTCTTCTCCCTTAGGGCCCATGAAGGCCCAATAACCCCCAGGAGGGTTCCGGTAACCCCCCGGTACTCCGGTAAAATGCCGATTTCACCCAGAACACTTCCGATGTCCAAACATAGGCTTCCAATATATCAATCTTTATGTCTCGACCATTTCGAGACTCCTCGTCATGTCCGTTATCACATCCGGGACTCCGAACAAACTTTGGTACATCAAAACTTATAAACTCATAATAAAACTGTCATCGTAATGTTAAGCGTGTGGACCCTACGGGTTCGAGAACTATGTAGACATGACCTAGAACTATTCTCGGTAAATAACCAATAGCGGAACCTGGATGCCCATATTGGCTCCTACATATTCTACGAAGATCTTTATCGGTCAAACCGCATAACAACATACGTTGTTCCCTTTGTCATCGGTATGTTACTTGCCCGAGATTCGATCGTCGGTATCCAATACCTAGTTCAATCTCGTTACCGGCAAGTCTCTTTACTCGTTACATAATGCATCATTCTGTAACTAACTCATTAGCTACATTGCTTGCAAGGCTTATAGTGATGTGCATTACCGAGAGGGCCCGAAGATACCTTTCCGACAATCGGAGTGACAAAACCTAATCTCGAAATACGCCAACCCAACATGTACCTTTGGAGACACATGTAGTACTCCTTTATAGTCACCCAGTTACGTTGTGACGTTTGGTAGCACCCAAAGTGTTCCTCTGGTAAACGGGAGTTGCATAATCTCATAGTTACAGGAACATGTATAAGTCATGAAGAAAGCAATAGCAATATACTAAACAATCAAGTGCTTGGCTAACGGAATGGGTCATGTCAATCACATCATTCGCCTAATGATGTGATCCCATTAATCAAATGACAACACATGTCTATGGTTAGGAAACATAACCATCTTTGATCAACAAGCTAGTCAAGTAGAGGCATACTAGTGACACTATGTTTGTCTATGTATTCACACATGTATTATGTTTCCGGTTAATACAATTCTAGTATGAATAATAAACATTTATCATGAAATAAGGAAATAAATAATAACTTTATTATTGCCTCTAGGGCATATTTCCTTCAATAGTCTTTATTTTCCATTTCTTAATGAGGCCCACTAGCTGTAGCTTGCATTGGGGAGAAAAATAAATATAGATGCCTCAAATTAATTTTGATCATGGGACATATGTATCCATATGCCACCATTGTACATGCCCTTATATAGCAAAGGCTTTTGTCCCGGTTCGTGCTACAAACCGGGACCAATGCAACCTTTAGTCCCGGTTGGTTCCACCAACCGGGACCAAAGACCTCTTTTCAGCAGCCCAAAGGGCGGGAAACGAAGACCTTTGGTCCCGGTTGGTGCCTCCAATCGGGACAAAAGATGGGCATTTGTCCCGGTTGGCGGCACCAACCGGGACCAAAGAGGGGCATTGGTACCGGTTGGTTCCTCCAACCGGTACCAATGCACCCGTCTAATTACTTATTTATTTTCTGCAGCTGTTTTTTAGTTGATTTTTCTGCAGCTGTTTTTAATTAGTCCCACCTCGCCAAGCGAGAGGCACTCGCAGCGGTTTATAAGCCCTGAGTGCAGAGACGATGAAGAAGAGGCTCAATGCTCACCT
>NC_057798.1:11738772-11740948 GCF_018294505.1 Triticum aestivum
AAAAACAATATAAAAAACTACTCAGAAATGAGCATAGATGCGCTTATAGAGAAAATTCAACCTAAATTCATAATAAATTTCTACTAAATTCAGAGAAATTCAGTATGAATTTAGGTTAAATTTCCTGTATAAGGGCATCTATTTTCATTTTGAGAGGAGCTTAACAAGGCAGAAAGGGAGGGGCTTATAAACCGGTCTGAGCCCCATTCGGTTGGCGAGGTAGGACTAAACTCTGGCCGCAACGAGGACCAACCCTTTAGTCCCGGTTGGTGGCATGAACCGGGACTAATGGGCAGCCTTTGGTCCCGGTTCATGCCTCCAACCGGGACCAATAGTGGTGGGCCAGGAGCGAGGACCATTGGTCCCGGTTCGTCCCTCCAACCGGGACCAAAAGGTCCAGACGAACCGGGACCAATGGCCCACGTGGCCCGGCCGGCCCTCGGGGCTCACGAACCGGGTCCAATGCCCCCATTGGTCCCGGTTCTGGATTGAACCGGGACTAATGAGCTGGCTCTGCCTGGACCATTGCCCCCTTTTCTACTAGTGTCACACTTAAACTTCATTTTGTTCCATACGTGACACTTCCATCCATTTTTCCATCCGGCGCTGTTAAATGGCATGTAAAAAGACAATTCTACCCCTGGTGGTAACATGTCAGCAAAAAAAGATTGGATCGAGTATTTGGGCTCGACTGCGCGAGCGTGCCCCCCGGTATTGCCGCTGCCGCGTGCTTGCTGCCTTGCTGGTACCGTGCTGCATGCGTGATGGCTCCGCGCTTGCTGCCGCTTGCATGCGTCAATGCGTGCGTGCTTACCGAGTGTGTGTGCATGCTTGTCGTGTAGGAGTACTTGTGTGCGTATCGGTGCTTCAAAGGAGCTAACACACTACGTGCAAAGCAAGCACAATAAGCAAGGATGCTAGCAGCTTAATCGATTTTTGCCTGGAACAGTCGTCGTTGTTCTTTTTATCCCCCCAAAAAAAATTGTCGTCATTGTTTCACGCATATTATTATTATTATTATTATTATTATTATTATTATTCCCCTGCAATATTTTTTTATGATTATACACATAGTACTATTTTTTGTTTGTTTATTCAACAGTGAGAAATATATATCACATTACCTATGTGTTTGCATGTAAATAATCGGGCCACATACTACACTAGGGGTAAAACAGTCTTTTTAGGTCAGACTTAACACCGTTACTAGCCAAAACTGATGAAAGTGCCACATAGGGAACAAAATAAAGTTTGAGTGTCAAAAACGGAAGAAACAAGTTTATTGGGCCAAAAAAGGAAGCAAAATTTAAGAAAGGGCCAAATAAAGAATTCTCTCATCTAACCTGCATTTCATTAAACATGACCACAGGAGGTTTTGGGCAATGCTCTATCTGAGCACTAGAGCATGTACTCTGAGCCGGATATGGGAGAGTCTGAGAGTGCGGGAAGGGTAAGGCAAGATTTTTGGGCACTTTTTCCATGTTATTTTTTAGCTAATTTCCGTGGCAACTTATTTTTTATGCCAGTTTTTGTATGTTATTGTGATGACGATATTAATTTGTGTGCTATTGGTTATGTCTTTCCTATACCAGGTCCTTCAAGCATGAGGTAAATCGCAAAAGAAGGAAGGATGTCCGATAGAGGGAGTGACTACTCTTCCTCTAGTAGTTATGTACCCGCCGCTATGGAGGACCAGGAGTTGAGCTGTACATTGGAGGGGCCGAACGTGGTTCAGGAGCACCAGCAGGGGGTCTGCCTCTAAATCTACAAGCAAGAAGAGCTTTGTGCATGGTGCCTCTTCTCTCAAGTGTCGTGCCTCCACCATTAACATAATCGGCTTGTTGTTCAACCACAAATCATTAACATATATTTCTTGAACACTGACAAATGACTTTCCTTTTCATTGTGCAGGAATTGGATTGTTGTTCGACAAAGTGTGCACAAACGCCAGGTGGTGTTCTCCTGAACAAGCACTTCCATGCCTTGATCGAAGTGCCTGGCAGTGTGTCGCAAGGATTCACGTGTGTGTGGAAAATGTTCAGTGGGTATTAGAGAAGATATTGACCATTTATCACTAAAAATATGTTGATTCATCTTTAAATTAACATGGAAATTTTACAGTAATATGGTCATTTTTACAATAACATGGACACTTCTAAGAAAGACATGAACAATC
>NC_057798.1:11741177-11743061 GCF_018294505.1 Triticum aestivum
CCATGGCAGCTGTCCTCATGGTGCTAGTAACCACGAGAGCGCTATGGTATCTGCTTTGGAGGCCGTATGCCGTGGCCAGGTGGTTCCGACGGCAGGGCATCAGAGGTCCGCCTTACAATCTCCTGGTTGGGTCCCTGCCGGAGTGCCAGAAGATGATTGTCGCCGGGAGAGCCAAGGATCTGGACACCATCTCCCACGACTGCATCACTACCGTGCAACCCTTCTTCCAGAAATGGGCCTCCATGTATGGTAATTACTTGAATATTGTCTCTACTCTCTACCTACCTACTCAATCACTATAGCCTACAAGTGTGTGCATTATTATATATAAATATATATAAATCGTGTATGTACAATAATCAGGGAAAACATTCCTATACTGGCTGGGGCCGACACCAGCACTGTGCTCTACGGACATGGAGCTGGTGAAGAAAGTGTTAACCGACAGGACGGACATGTTCCAAAAAGACTACTCAAATCCTAGCCTGGAAGCGGTTCTGGGGAATGGGGTTGTATTTGCAAACGGACACGACTGGAAGCGGCGGCGCAAATTCATCCACCCGGCTTTCAACCAAGAGAAGATCAAGGTTACTTCGTACCAATTTTTATTTTATTTTTATTTCTATTTTTGAACATACTGGAACGACGTTGGTTTGTTCGCAATTCTCAAGAGGGTGTTTGTGTTCACAGTCCATGTCAGCAATAACGTTGGAGTGCACACAGCAGACAATGGAACGGTGGCGCAACAGGCAGCAAGCCGAGATAGACATGATGCACGACTCCGACGAGATAGCCATGAGTGTCATTGCGAGAGTGATGTTGGGCAAGTGCTACAAGGAGGCCTGGGAGGTGTTCATCGCCGGAAAGGAGCAGCTGAAGCTAGCTACTTATGCGTTTGCGGATCCTCCGGTACCTGGATTATGGTATGTATGTAACGAGAACTCGAAGGAGTATCTAATCTTGAACTAAATCGATCAAATAAATTAACTCTTGAAATGAATAATTTTGTGATTGATTCCAGGTACCTGCCAACACGTCGCAACCGTCGGGCATGGTATCTTGACAAGCTTGTGAAACATAAGATCTCACAGATCATAGAGGCGCGACTCGCTAGCGGCGTCTACGAAGATGACCTGCTCGGGCAGATGCTGCAGCTGCAGCTGCAAACATGTAGCAGCGGCAGCACCGAGACCCTGAGCACCGAGGAGATGGTTGGCGAGTGCAGGACTTTCTTCGCGGCTGGGTACGAAACCAGTGCCAGCCTCATTACCTGGGCGATGTTCCTGCTCGCCAGCTACCCACGGTGGCAGGAGATGGTCAGGGAGGAGGTCGTCCGGGAATATCCTGCTCACCGGTTACCCATAGGTGACGCCCTCGGCAAGTTGAAGCTGGTATGCTACGCACGTACATACTCCCACCTTCTAAATTATATATGGTGCATATAATAACTTTCTAAAATATAACTTCCTTAACTGTGATCGTGTTTATAGAAAAAATGTGAACATTTACAAAATGAACATAAACCATATCAAAATATATTTCATGACAAATATAATTATATTGATTTGATATTGTAGATGTTGATAATTATTATTTCTATATAAAGATGGTCAAAGCATAACTTTAAAAATGTATTATATACACTATAATTTTGCCAGGACTTAGGCTGGTCATAGTGGGGAGTAACTTAGACTAGTGTCATGCATATGACACTAGCATAAGTTACTACCTCCATAATGCAAAGTAATATAGTAGTAGTATCATAGATCGCTTCATTTATTATTTCATAGGCTCATTTGCCTCGGGAAGCGCTATGTTACAATAACATATTATGTTACCATAAGCAACTCTTTGCTCATTAAATACTTGCCACATAAGCAAAAT
>NC_057798.1:11743698-11745609 GCF_018294505.1 Triticum aestivum
GTCATGGGATGTGTTAAGTTACTATCTAAGTTACTCCCACTATGGCTAGCCTTATAGATTAGCGTTAAATCTCATACCTTTTTTTTATCCATATCCATAGAAGAATAAACGCCGTGGTGACTTGCAGCTTAACATGTTGCTCTTGGAGACACTGAGGCTCTATGGCCCCATAGCTTTCCTCCAGAGGAAGACTGCCTCAGACACTATCCTAACGCACGTGAAGGTGCCGAAAGGAACGATGATAACAATACCATTAGTTTTGTTGCACCGGGACAAGGAGATTTGGGGACCCGACGCCGACGAGTTTAATCCGATGAGGTTCCAGAATGGCTTATCGAGAGCCGCCAAGTATTCACACGCGCTGCTGGCCTTCTCATTCGGGCCGAGGGTTTGTGCCGGGCAAAACTTCGCCATGGTTGAGGTGCAGATTGTGATAGCGACCATCATCAAGAGTTTCTCCTTCACCCTGTCCCCCACTTACGTGCACAAGCCCAGCAATTTCATCACGCTGATGCCCAAGTACGGGCTCCCTCTCATTGTGAGGAATCTGCAGCTGACTGCATGATCTTGGGACATATAGGAGCTCTACGTACTATGATGCGTCATGTAATAAGCCATATCATAGTAAATAATATACCCGGCCAGTTTGGCATGTACTTGCGACGTATGGTTATGTCACCATTGTTGTTCCTCCCGCTACATCTATAAACTTGTATGATGTAATATGTATGCAACTAGCAGTGTGAACCCGTGTGTTTGCATGGCTGAATTTAGTATCTTGTTGTGTTCATGTTTTCTCCATTTTATTATATTATTGGTCTATTTGACACACGTTTAAACTTTTAAATACACCATGGAGAAACTATTTAGTTATTTTGTAGTCAGATATTTGGCGCATTGAAATTATTTTTATTTAAATTTTCATCACATCATCGTTCGTTAATTTAACATTAAATATATATGAATGGTTGTGGTCTCTTCTGATTTTTTTTATTTTTGGAAAATATCTGCAATAAGTGTATTAGTTTATTGCTAAGGATCATGCTACACCAAAATAAAAGATCGACGACATTGTAGTTAATAACTAGCTCATTATTCAAAAAGTAATATAAACTTCTACCTTTCACTCTTCCATTTCTGATGAATCAATGGAGAATCTCATCTTCGGCATATGTATGTTAGTTTTCTTAATTTTTTAATGTTATGCTTCGAGATATTCTCGTGCATAGTCATTTTCTAATTTCCAATATAATTTTGTCATCTAAAGCAATACAACCAATTGCCATGTGTACTCATTGATAATTGTTAAAATAGATACTCCAATCCTCACTTCACATTGCCTTTTTATAATTTTGTTCTGCACAACTGAAACAACCTATTACACATGGCATTATGTTGCATTAGAAAATGTATTTTTTAAAATGATACTATGAGAGAGAGAGAGAGAGAGAGAGAGAGAGAGAGAGAGATGCATTGAAATATGCGAAAGATTTTTCCATAGGATTATATTAATGTCATGCTTTATAAAACTAAATGCAAGCAAGAAGCATCTTGTAATATGCATATGAAGCAAACTTGGTTCGTCATTTGTTGCTCAACCAGATTATACTGTATCAACTTTCATTATTTCTGGTACATCAATTCTATGTCACTTTCAACTGCCATAGAAATACTTTGAGAAAGAGGTATATTCTAGTGTTGTGCACTTCTATATTACTTAAAGATCACATTGCACGACTAAACTAAACAGTGCATAATTGAACTGAACAATGTGCAATTGAACATCACATTGCCTTATTTAAATTAAATATTGCATACTTAAAACTTCGCATTGCATAATTGGACATCACATTGCACAACTAACTAGAAATATGGTACAATTAAGAAGAAACATGGATTAGTTAGCTAAAA
>NC_057798.1:11822648-11829806 GCF_018294505.1 Triticum aestivum
ACGATATCATGCCGAGCTTCGCGGGACGGCGATGTGTGGTCCAGCAAGACAGGGTGGGAGTTGAGCAGTTCATCCGTGTGGTAGAAGAAACGGTTCTCCGTGCCCGTGAGACCACCTGATTAAATATTAGAGATCAAAAAAATCAACAACATAACGAATCATGTCAGATCATACACGTCTCCTTAAAAGAATTTGTACATATGTTTGGGTGCTTACATATTATCTTGAATGTGTCTTTATGGTCAGTAAGGTGCTCGCTCTTTGTGACACGGAAATAGTAGTAAGGGTACTCTTCTTGGGACACCTGGTTCGCAGGATTTGCTGTTCCAATAGCCAACATGGCTGCGCAGCCTTCCGCACGCTGCGCGCCCCGGATCTCACTAACTTTCGGTGAGCTGCCTGTCATGATCTCGGAGCAGTAACCTGCTATATATATCAGGGGGTGAACACAATAGGGAGGTAGATATACTAATAATTCACTAGAGATGTATCTATCATCACTATAACTCATAGCAAATGCTGAAGAACTCAAAAAAAAGCAACAACTCAATGCATCTTATCCATTTCTCAACATGGGGATCAATGTGAACAAAAGAAATTATGCCATGATAGGTAAATGCTGCATCGATGTTGTGAATAAAACCAAGAATGTTACATGCTGTCAGTAGCAATGTTAATCACATCTCTAGAACACTAGGACACCTAATTTGTCACTGCAGACTACATATAGAGGCATAATGAACTTTCTGCTTTTCTTTTTCTTATAGGCAGGAGATGCTTAGCTTGGATTATGGCTAACATGGATTCATATTTTTCTTATTTGATGTAAATATTCTTTTTGCTAATTTCGTGTTGCTTAAATTTTTAGAATCACCTATTATTGCACACTATGAAATTTTATAATATTAGTTCAGTTTTTGAAGACATGCATAACAATGAACTATTAGTTCACTTTTTTTTGTGCAGGTTAGTTTTTTTTTTTCATTTTTTCTGCATGTTAGGTTATACATACATAAATATGTTCTTTCGCCCGAAGGTTATACAGACTATATAGGATATTAAGATGGGTGGACGCTAATCCACAAGCTTAATTAAAACTGTGGCTCGGATAAGAAAAGTCCAAGCCACTGCTAAATAGACATAGACATAGCTTTATATGCTTACCTTCTGGTCGTAGAAACTAGGTAGCAGACTAAACAATTATGCTCGGATGTGAGGAGATGGCAAATATTTAAAGGCTGCAGCAGCAGAGCTGGTGAAGCTGATAGCGTGGACTAGTCGTTGCCCTGGAGATAAATTCGTCTGATCCGCCGCCATCCCACCCGTCCAGTTTGAATTTAGTCAATATCCAATCTTTAGAGTAAAATATCCAGCCATTCAACGGCTTGCCTATTTGCGTTGCAATAGTTTTCCACCTCGTGAGTGGTATTTATTTTCAAAAAAACTATCGCCCACACGTGTGGCATCTTGCACATCGCTCATATGCCTACATCATCACTCGTTTTGCCACGTATGAACTGATGACATTAGAAGGAATTTTTTGGTTTTTGGCTTAAAAATGTTTTATCTCCTAATTAAAAAATCAAATTAAAAATTCGTTTTCACCAATCCGTCTCGGCGAGATCTTCAAAACTAGACCCATGTTGATATGTTTTGACAAATTTTTTTTGCCCAAAAGTGGCCATGTGACAATTTTAGTTTGTAGAGCATGGCAATTTTAGTTTTCTGATGATGGCAATTCCAGTACTTTGACCATGAAAATTATATTTTTATGAACCATGGGAATTTTAAGTGCATGTATCATGACAATTTTAGTTTATGGTTCATGGCAAGTCTAGTTTCTTTCTGGAAGTACCTAGAACTCATCTAGATGAGATATAATTTGGTCTCATTCACTTTAAAAACAAGAATAGATACAACCCACGTCAGCACACACGTATCTTATAGCATCACATCCAATGGCTATAAAAGGTGAATGGGACCAAATTATATCTTATCTAGATGAGTTCTAGCAAAACTGCTTCTTAATTTCCCGTTTTATAATATGTCAAAATTTACCTTTAAATGTAGAAGAAAATAGCTGAAACATATCATGGCAACTTCAGTGTAAACATCATGGCAATTCATATGCAACAGACATGGCAACTTTTAACCAAAAAAATTTCGTCGAAAGGTATTGATATGAGATCTAGTTTTGAAGGTCTCGTCGCGAGGGATTTAATGGTGAAAACGGATCTTCAATCGAATTTTTCATTTAAGAGATAAAACATTTTAAAAACTGAAAATCCAAAAAAATTCACACATGCTTGCATACGGTGACGTGGCGCAGTCTGGGTGTTATAGGGCGTGTGGGCGGGTTTGGCTCCGACCACACGTATGAGCGTTAGCGTTGTCCTTTATTTTTACATATTTCTTAGTCCCAGCTTGAGCATTATGAACCTGATTTTTTTTCCTACCTTGAGGGTTGGAATTAGCTTCACATACGTTGCCTACTTTGGATATATCCTTATGTTGTCACCGAGGACGCCAGACAACCAACTAGGTCAGAACTAGGGATTTTAACACGACGCTTGACACTAGGTAATCAAAACGGAACACCAAACTGTTGTGGTTCTATGGTGCCGCCCTACTTGCTGAACAAACCGTGCACATCCATGGCATATACGAAGAAAACTGCTCATGCTGATGTTCTTAACGTGGATATTTCCACATGATCGATAAGCATGCAAGCAATATTTTGAAACGTGAGGTAGACCCTCACTAGTAGAAAAAGAATCAAATGTGAGACACATTAGTCCCGGTTTGTAACAGAACCGGCACTAATGTGTCCATTAGTGCCGGTTCCAACGGCTAGGCGGGAGGAGCTCTTTAGTACCGGTTCGTGGCGAACCTTTAGCACCGGTTCGTGCCACGAACCGGTACTAAAGAAAGTGGTGGCAGGATGTTGTCAGAGTGGGGCCCTGCCAGCACCTTTAGTACCGGTTCGTGGCACGAACCGGTACTAAAGGTCGTCCTATATAAACCCTTCGTCCACCCGCACTCTATTCTTCCTCCTTTCCCCTCTCCCTCTCCTCTGTTCTTCCCTTCTTCCTCTCGAGTTCATCACAAAATTTGCCCCAAATTTGTCAAGATTTGCAGGCCCCCATCCATTCAAATGATCACCAAGGTTAGCAACTTTGTCCTTTCATCTCTCATTGCTAGATTAGCTCTTGCATTGGTTTATATAGTGATTAATTGTGGGTTTTAGTAATTTGGGAGGAATTATATGTGGTAGTATTTGATTTATATGCAATTTGAGGTCAAAATAACACTTAGTTTGCATATGTAGGTGTGGTTTACTTAGTGCCTTCTAAATCTCCGTCGTAACCACCGTCGGTCGCCCGCACCGTCCCGTCGCCGGCACCACCTTGTGGTGAGCCTGTTGTTCATGAAATTTTATATAAAAAATTGATGTTTGTGTGATTTGGATATATAGTTACTCGTATAATTATCTTACCCATACGTTGTTTGTTATACATAGTGCCATGGTTTTGATATCCGTCCCCGTCGGCCCTCGTCCTTGTTATGATTCGGATGTGGTATATTCTCTTTTAAAACTACTTGTTGCATTTCGTGTTTATGACAAATTATGCCCATCAAGTTGACATAGATATTTTTATCTAGGAGGTATGTGAACCGGAAATTCCAACCGACCCTATTGTCGAGAGGTTAAATTTAGTTGAAAGTGAAAACGAGTACTTGAAAGAAAAATTGGAAAGAATTGAGCGGGAGAAGATGGAATTGGAGTTGCATGTTGCCGATGTCGTCGATAATCACAAGATCAAGATGGAGAAAATGCGCTTGAAGATTAGAAAGATTAGAAAATATGCCATCGATAGTGAGGCTTGGTATCATTATGCTGTTGGATCAATTGTTACCTTAGTTGCGATCTTGATCGCATTTGTTGTTGCATTTAAATGCTTTAGCTAGAGAGTTATTTGTTTGTTGCATTTAAGTGTTGTATGAACTTTATGTATGAACTTGTATTAATTTGGTCTATTCGGTGTTGTGTAATGAAGATGAGCCGGCAATGGATGTACGATGACCGATGCTCTCCCCAGTTCGTTGAGGGCGTGCATACTTTTCTGCTTGCGGCTGAGGCAAACAAGCGGGCGGATGGTTTTATGCCTTGTCCATGTGCTGGCTGTAAGAATGGTCACAATTACTCTACGTCAAGAACCATTCACGTCCACCTGTTTGAGTCCGGTTTCATGCCCCACTATAATGTTTGGACCAAGCACGGAGAAAGAGGGGTTATGATGGAAGACAATGAAGAAGAAGAGGACGACGACAGCTATCCTGGCCATGGATTCCCTGAATACGATGATACAACAATGGGGGAAGAAGCTGAGACGGTAATGTGGGAAGAAGCTGAGCCGGCAATGCAGGAAGAAGCTAAAGAAGAGGCATCAGATGAGCCCATTGATGATCTAGGTCGGGCCATTGCTGATGCAAAGAGAAACTGCGCAAGTGATTTGGAGAAGAAGAAGTTGCAGCGCATGTTAGAGGATCACAAAAAATTGTTGTACCCGAATTGCGTAGGTGACAAGAAAAAGCTGGGCACCACACTGGAATTGCTGCAATGGAAGGCAGAGAATGGTGTATCTGACAAGGGATTTGGAAAGTTATTGGTAATGATAAAGGATATGCTTCCAAAGGACAACGAATTGCCTGAGAGTACGTACGAAGCAAAGAAGGCTGTCTGCCCTCTAGGGTTAGAGGTGCAGAAGATACATGCATGCCCTAATGATTGCATCCTCTATCGCGGTGAGTACGAGGATTTGAACGCTTGCCCGGTATGTGGTGCATTGCGCTATAAGATCAGCCGCGATGAGCCTGGTGATGCCGAGGGCGAGTGCCCCAGGAAGAAGATTCCTGCCAAGGTGATGTGGTATTCTCCTATAATACCACGGTTGAAACGTTTGTTCCAAAACAAAGAGCATGCCAAGGCGATGCGATGGCACAGAGAATACCGTAAGAAAGACGGAAAGTTGAGAGTACCCGCTGACGGGTCGCAGTGGAGAAAAATCAAAAGAAAGTACGGGAAGGAGTTTGCAGATGACGCAAGGAGCGTATGGTTTGGTCTAAGCGCAGATGGCATTAATCCTTTTGGGGAGCAGAGCAGCAACCATAGCACCTGGCCTGTGACTCTATGTTTGTATAACCTTCCTCCTCGGTTGTGCATGAAGCGGAAGTTCATTATAATGCCAGTGCTCATCCAAGGCCCTAAGCAACCCGGCAACGAGATTGATGTGTACCTAAGGCCATTAGTTGAAGAACTCTTACAACTGTGGAATGGAACGGGTGTACGTGCGTGGGATGAGCACATGGGGGAAGAATTTGACCTAAAGGCGTTGCTGTTCGTGACCATCAATGATTGGCCTGCTCTCAGTAACCTTTCAGGACAGACAAACAAGGGATACCGCGGATGCACGCACTGTTTGGATGATACCGATAGTATATATTTGAATAGTTGTAAGAAGAATGTGTACCTGGGACATCGTCGATTTCTTCCGAGCAGGCATCCGGTAAGAAAGAAAGGCAAGCATTTCAAAGGTGAGGCGGATCACCGGACGAAGTCTCGCCACCGTACAGGTGCTGATGTACATGATATGGTCAAGGATTTGAAGGTGATATTTGGAAAGGGTCCTAGCGGACAACCTGTTCCGAAGGACGCTGACAGACGCGCACCCATGTGGAAGAAGAAATCTATATTTTGGGACCTTCCATATTGGAAAGACCTAGAGGTCCGCTCCGCAATCGACGTGATGCACCTGACGAAGAATCTTTGCGTGACCCTGCTTGGCTTCTTGGGCGTGTATGGGAAGACAAAAGATACACCTGAGGCACGGGAGGACCAGCAATGTATGCACGGAGAAGACGTCATACATCAGGGTCATGCAAGCTACGCTCTTACCAAAGAAGAGAAGGAAATCTTCTTTGAATGCCTGCTCAGTATTAAGGTACCGTCTGGCTTCTCGTCGAATATAAAGGGAATAATAAACATGGCAGAGAAAAAGTTTCAGAACCTAAAGTCTCATGACTGCCACGTGATTATGACGCAACTGCTTCCGGTTGCATTGAGGGGGCTTCTACCGGAAAACGTTCGATTAGCCATTGTGAAGCTATGTGCATTTCTCAATGCAATCTCTCAGTAGGTAATCGATCCAGAAATCACACCAAGGTTATAGAATGATTTGGTGCAATGTCTTGTTAGTTTTGAGTTGGTGTTCCCACCATCCTTCTTCAACATCATGACACACGTCCTAGTTCACCTATGCGAAGAGATTAACGTTTTGGGTCCTGTATTTCTACACAATATGTTCCCCTTTGAGAGGTTCATGGGAGTCTTAAAGAAATATGTTCATAACCGTGTTAGGCCAGAAGGAAGCATCTCCAAGGGCCATCAAAATGAGGAGGTCATTGAGTTTTGTATTGACTTTATTCCTGACCTTAAGCCGATTGGTGTTCCTGAATCGCGATATAAGGGCAGACTGGATGGAAAAGGCACGCTAGGAGGGGAACAAATAATATGTATGGACGGACATTCTCTCACTGAAGCACACTACACAGTTCTACAGAATTCCGCCTTGGTGGCTCCGTATATGGATGAATACAAGAATTTGCTATGCTCCAAACACCCGGAGCGGTCTGATGACTGGATTACACGTGAACAAACCAGGAGTTTCGCCAGCTGGTTGCAGACACGTACCATGCATGACACCTCTATTGAAGATGACCTGTACTTGCTGTCCCAGTTACCATCTTCGAATATAATGACTTTCAAAGGGTACGAGATAAATGGTAATACATTTTACACGATCGCCCAAGATAAGAAGAGCACCAACCAAAACAGTGGTGTCCGCTTTGATGCAGAAACCAAGACGGGAAAGGAAACATATTATGGTTATATACATGACATATGGGAACTTGACTATCGACGTGGTTTAAAGGTCCCTTTGTTTCGGTGCAAATGGGTCAATATGACACGAGGCGGGGTAACGGAAGACCCGCAGTACGGAATGACAACAGTGGATCTCAACAATCTTGCGTATGCAGACGAACCATTCGTCCTAGCCAATGATGTGGCACAGGTTTTCTATGTGAAGGACATGTCTA
>NC_057798.1:11831547-11836976 GCF_018294505.1 Triticum aestivum
GTCCCCGTCGCCGCGCGCCCCCCGTCGCCGTCCCCGTCGCCGCGCACCCCCCGTCGCCGCCCCCCGTCGTCCCTCGCCTCGCCGGTGAGCGCGCGCACACACACACATACATTTTTTGTTTTTTAGTTATACAAATAGTTAGAATTGTTAGAATAGTTAGAAATGTTAGAATTGTTAGAAATTTTTCTGTTTTTTAGTTATAGAAATAGTTATAAAAAAGTTAGAATTGTTAGAAATTTTTCTGTTTTTTAGTTATAGAAATAGTTATAAAAATGTTAGTTATATATATAGAAATGTTATAATTTTTTTCTGTTTTTTAGTTATAGAAATATTAGAAATGTTATAGAAATGTTAGTTATATATAGCATTGTTAGAAATGTTATAGAAATGTTAGTTATATAGAAATGTTAGAAATTTTAGTTATCAAAATCCAACCATTAAAAAAATGTTACTTTTTGCGGGCATATAGCTAGTATTTGTTCTCGACGATGCCCGACCCGCATCCTCGCCGTCGACACGTCCGCGATGACGTCCGGCTGACCCATGTCCGGGACTGGGCTCCGCCGGGCTGGCACTGGGAGGTGCTGCTTGGAGCGGCGCGCCGCTTGATGAGGAACCCGGCCCCGGGTCCCGTCGTCGACCCTGATCTCGTTTGGTGGCGTTCGCGTGGGCCAGTTTTGGCGCGGAGGGAGCCGGCCCAGCCGGAGGTGGTACGTCGCCGTGTCAGGGAGGAGGACGAGCACGTCCATCGCTACATGGTTGCGTTAGAGGGCGGCAGGTTCTCCAATACCTGGCAGTTTCTTCAGGGATCTCACTTCAGCTATGATCCTGTGAGGGTTCCTTCTCTTTGGGTGTCCACCGCCCGCGCCGCAGAAACCGCGAATGTCATAGATTCTTCTGTAGTATTCGATCTTTATTAGCTACCTAGCCAGTCATGTATTCGATATTATATCTATTATTCGAGACGATGTATTCGAGATTATATCTATTGTTCGAGACGATGTATTCGAGATTATATCTATTATTCGAGACGATGTTTTCGAGATTATATCTATTATTCGAGACGATGTATTCGAGATTATATCTATTATTCGAGACGATGTAATTTGAATACTAAATTGTTTTTTATTTCTTTTGGATTAGTTAAATAAAAGCTATGGCGGACAATACCGGAAGAGAGGGAGAACATGCCATGTTTGATATGATACGCCATCCTCACGGGCCAAATGATGATCAGAATGAAGAAGATTATGACGGCTCCAAATTTCTAAACAACACCGGAGAGGGTGATATGATATTCGATCGCGACGACCGAATTGATGAAGTCATGAACTATGATTATGATGATGACGAAGAAAATGTTCATCTTGAAACAACAAAGACCGGCGAGGTATATATATTTATATATATAAGCAGGCATCTGGTGATCATCACATGTTTTAAATGACTTGAAGATATATTAACAAGTCGATCTTTGTTCTTTCAGCCATTCGGATCGAGCAAATCTTCAGGCAAAAGGACGAAACGAGGCCCGAACAAAAAGTTGAAGGAGGGCGTAAAGTACAATATCGAGGCAGTCAGACCTAATGGCGAACCATTAGCGCCTAAGAAGATTGCGAATAAGTTCGTTCGTCAGTGCGGAGTTCTTGTGAAGGACCGACTCCCGATCAAACTTCAAGAGTGGAGAGAGCCAGCAAAGCCACGTCCAGATGTTACTTTTGTCGACAAGAAACAAAAAGATCTGCTTTGGGATACTCTCATGGAACATTTCACCCTACCAGATCATTTCACAGAAGCAGATGTGCAGAAAGTCAAGGACGCTGCTCTTAGGAAGATGGCGGTTGCATTCAAGAACCACAAGAATCGTGAATGGGACAAGTACGTCAAGGGAGGAAGGAAGACTCCAGTATTCGAGGGAACACTAGAGAACCAACGTGCTCATTGGGACGATTTCATGAAATTCAAGGATTCGGAATTAGCTAAGGAACGGTCGAAAATAAACAAGAAGAATGCCGAAAAAAAGGATAAGTTCCATAAGCTGGGGCCAGGTGGCTATGCGGTGGCAATGCCTAAGTGGGATAAGTCTGAGAAAGAGATGGAGGATGCAGGTGTCACTCCGGTTACTAAGAGCTGCCCCCCCAGGTGCAGGACTTGGTTCTATGCGCATGCGGGGGAGTTGGACCCGAAGACAGGCAATGTTTCGACAAGGGCAAGTCTGAAGGGAGCCGACGATGCGATACTTGTTGCAATAGAAGAGGAACGATCGGGGGTGTTCCAGCCCAACAGAGAGAACGACGAGCTTACGCGTGCCCTGGGAAATCCTGAACACCCGGGAAGAACACGAGGCAAGGGCGCTATTCTGTGGTATGAGGGGTTTTCAGACTGGAACACCGACTACAGAACCCGTGCGAGAAAGAAGATTGCGGAGGAGAAGAAGAGGAAGATGGAGGAGGAGCAGAGGAAGCGGGACTATGAACGCCTTCAAGGCCTAGAAGCAAGTCAAGCGGAATTGGAAGTCAAATTCCAGCGGCAGCAGGAGCAGATCGACTCACTTACCCAACAAAGGGGGTCTCAGCAGCTGCAGTAGCTAGCGGATGATCCAGCGTTGGATAGCACCGCCCCATCCATGCCGAGAAGCAGCGTGGGTTCCGCCCCGGACGACGCAATGCTGGGTAGATACCCCGTGGATGACATCACGGAGAACACTAACTGCGAGCTACACGTCAAAATGAAGAACATATCCATGAAGGTGGCGGACGCCGTTGCTTTTACAAATCCCCCCGAGGCAACCTTCCATTGCAACCCGATTCCAGCGGGCTACGCTCGTGTCTTGGTTGATGAGGTGGTGGACCCACCACATTCGGAGCTACAGCTTGACATTCCTGGAGGTGACGACGAGCACTTTCTCGGAGAGGCCAAACATCGTATCATCCTACGGAAAAAGGATTGCATCATCTTTCGAAGGCCACCGACACCGCGTCAGCCGATTCCTTGTCGAAGTCCGCCATCGAGTCAGCAGACTCCCGCTCCTGCAAGTCCACCAAGTCCGGCAAAGTGTCAGGCCACTCCTCCTCCAAGTCCGGCAAAGTGTCAGGCCACTCCTCCTCCTCCAAGTCCGCCACAGCGTCAGACGTCCACTCCTCCTCCAAGTCCGGCACAACCTCAGGCCACTCCTCCTCCAAGTCCGGCAC
This sequence comes from Triticum aestivum, assembly GCF_018294505.1. Lineage (NCBI taxonomy): Eukaryota > Viridiplantae > Streptophyta > Magnoliopsida > Poales > Poaceae > Triticum > Triticum aestivum. The sequence goes on from NC_057798.1 coordinate 11,834,739, forward strand.
AGCTTCAGGCCACTCCTCCTCGTCCAACTCAGCCCCGTCAGCCGTCTACGCCGCCTCAGCAATCGCAGAAGAGACACCCCGCAGCTATGGTGCGTAGCGGTACGAGTCGAGGTAGTACAGGAAGTACAGGTGGAGGCAAGCGATATAAATATGGTCCAAGCCTCACGCCTCTTCCGCAGAGGCCTTATGACAAGTCCGAGGAGGAAAACGCAGCCATATTGAAGGCCGAGGTGGAAGCCCATTTTGCACCGAAACCGCCACCGCCGCCAAGGGAGAAAGTGCCTGAGGAAACGATTGACCACTTCATTCATATGGCTCAACCACCAGCTCCCAAGCCTGTTGACACAGACTATGAGCGCCACATCAGGAAGTTAAATCGAGCACGTCTACGTAAGGAGACGAGCTCGGGATCGAGCAAACAACAAGCAGCTGTCAAAAAGTGCGGGAAAACCATTCCCCAGCTGGGAGAACAGGCGGCGCAATTGATCCCCTCGCTTGTTGTGCCAACAACACGTGACAGTACGCGCGCCCAATATTATTGTGGGCAAACAGTTTACGTTCCCGAGGTGGGCAATGTGGTAATAACCAAGCACCATATAATGCAGGCTGAAGTTCTCAACATCACTGTTGGACAACTCCTCGAGATCGAGCCCGTGCCTGTGCTTACAGAGGATGAAATAAAACGAAAATATGTCCGGGGCCAACCTTTGGTCGAGCCAGACAAGGTCAAGAACCTCCCAACGAGAATGTATGAATTGCATCAATGGTACATGAACATTACCAAGATTTCCAATCGAGAGTCCCTCATGGTGAATGTCAAGGAGGAGCATTACTTCCATGAGAAAGCTCTGTCCGTTGAGTATTCTAAACTGTTTCAGTTATACAATCAAGACGCACTCGACAAATCTATCGTCAGTTGCTATTGTCTGTAAGTGATTTCTTTATGTAATTTAAGTCTCAAGCTAGCTGTAGTGATCCTTTTGATCAATCATTACCTGTAATTATCCTCACTATATTCTTTTCTGTGGTATTATGCAGGATGAAGATGTATGAAATGAGAAAAAGTGGACGCTTTGGCATTGGGTTCATTGACCCAAACACCGTTAATGAATACACATGGCTATTAAATCCACATCATGAAAAGGACGTAGAGGACAACATGCTAGAGTTCTTGAAGCGCCTCAAATACAATGAAGATATACTACTTCCTTACAACTTCCAATGAGTCACACTGTCTTGTACAACAAATTCTCTGTTTTTGCCTACTAGCTAGCTACATGTTTTTGCTTACATATGCCCGCTTAATTAAGACATGCAAACGTGTGTGCATGCAGATTTCACTGGATCTTGTGTATCATTAAAGTTGATGCGGGAACAGTTGAAATACTGGACTCACTACTCAAAGCAAATACTGACTATAACATCTTGTTTGGGATAGTAAACAGGTAATTTCAATCATTATTAACTATATATCTCGGCCTATTTAGTTCGTCATTTCATGATATCAACTATTTAATAACCCCTTTATTCATTTTCTTTGTCGGCGGGCAGGGCTTGGGCAAGGTTCATCAGCGTCACGGAAGGCGAATGGAAAAAAATCTTAAATGGTTTCGACCCAAGGTAAGTAATTAAGTATTACTAGCTAGCTAGCTAGCTGCCATCTCTTTAATTATCATGCTTGATTAATTATTATTTGATCAAATTCCATTCTCGTAAAGGCCCTGAAGCAGGCGCAGGAGACTGATCTGTGTGCATTCTGCGTTTGCGAGAACATTCGCATGATGGCGTCCGAAAGGAGCAGATCTCAAAGACAGGAATGGGTACGCTTGGCAGAACACTATTCACAATTTTTTACACCATTATCGATATCTAGTCACACAACTAATACACATGCATATTGATCTCCTTCTTAACAGTTCAAAGAGGTGCGGGAGAAGCTCCTAGAAACGGAGCGCGTAGAAGCACTTCAAGAGGAAATAGCGGGATTTTTGCTCGACCAGGTCATAAATCCGAAGGGAGAATACTATTACCCGCTACCGCCCCCATGAAAACCACTTCCAATTGTCATCGTGCTTCGAAGGCACCAATTAGGCTAATGCCACTGGCTCCGAAGGCAACATGCATATGTAGGAGAAATTGTATATAGCTATACCTGTGTGTATGTGTGAATTAATTAATATGGTGGTTTGTGAGACATTGATGATATATATGCATGATTGGTTCCACTAGAAATTCTAT
>NC_057798.1:11837227-11841341 GCF_018294505.1 Triticum aestivum
TGCATAACGTGTACAATGTGTAGTATCGTAAAATACCAACAAACGAAAAAGAATTAAAATAGAAACACAAAATTAAATGAAAAAAATCATAAAACTAAAAACCCCCCAAACCTTATAGTACCGGTTGGTCTTACCAACCGGTACTAAAGGGCTCCAGGCCAGCTCCGTGCCACATGGTTGCCCTTTAGCACCGGTTTGTGCTGAACCGGTACTAAAGGTGGGGGGACTTTAGTGCCCACACTTTAGTGCCGGTTATGGAACCGGCACTAAAGGGCCTTACGAGCCGGTGCTATTGCCCGGTTCTGCACTAGTGCCTCGGGCAAGAGACCCTCCAGCAGCACCACATGATATATAGCAAGGGTACCGGTGTCCTAAAAATTCCATGCAAGAGACCCTCCAGCAGCACCACATCGTCCTACCAAGAACTGAGTGATGGCAGATCTAACCCAGATCATGAAGGGCAGGACTTCCTTCGACTCCAGCCCATGCCGCCATTCACACCACTGCAACAGCGCTCTTGATCAAGATCTTTGCGAACCAGGCCACCATGCGCTGGATGAGCCCAATGTGAGGGCCATCACTCCAGCTTTATGATGGCGCAAGCACTAGCCTTGTCTACGGTGACGATCTCCAAGATAACACACCCACGTACGCTCTGAACGACTTCCACCTTACAGTTCTCAACCTCTTGCAGTGATTTAGTTTAAAATTTTAGGCTTATAATGAATGCATTCCAAGTCCTCTCTATTGGGAGATTACGCTCGAATATCTCATAATCTTTATTGATGTTATTTCAATGGATTAAAATGGTGGCATTTAAACACTAGTACCCCATCCGATCGAAAATAAGTCTCGTGGTTTTAGTACAAATATGAACTAAAACCATGACACTTATTTTGGTTCGGAGGGAGTAATATACTAAGATATACTGTTTATTCATTGCATTTTTATGGATCTATATCTCTTTGTCGAAATTATTGTGTGGTAGCAACTAGTTATGTCAAAGACCATACATATATACATATGAAAATTGTTTTTTTTTGTGCCGGCAAGGGTGGATGTGGTGGCATCTAGAGGTCGGCCGCCATGTCATCGTCGAGTAGGGTTGGATCTAAGGCATCAAGACGGCACGGTCCCGACCAATCGGGGTGGACAGGAGGGAGTAAATGGAGCAAGGACGTCGGTGGCCAATACAGCGGGGCAGACGGCGGTCGGCTAACTCATTTTTAGGGTTACAAATTGCGGGAGTGCGCTACTATATATACCTAGTGTCCTCATCACTGACGGGTCACTAAGGGGATCCGGTCAGTGATACATATACAACATTGAATGGTTTCACGGCCGACCAATCAATGTTAATTGTCTACTTCATTTGATATTGTTTTTGTGATACAACTAGATATGTTTTTCCAACCATTGGGGTTGATCTCTTGGAGTACACGATAGTTCTGCAATCATAATAAATTTATTTGGTCATCTTTGTCTACATATGAAGAATATGTAAAGCTATATATATATCAGACAAAGATAGAGGTCGGCCAAGCAGTCTTGTGTGTTTACAAGTGAGGTATATCATTAAACATCATAAAAGTACACCATATTTTCGAAAGATTAATTGAACCATGTAAAGACCAATTCATATTTTTAAAAATTGTGAAATCATGAAATTTTAAAAATATTATGAACAATTGATTGTTGGTGTGTTATCACTAGTTGGTCATTTTTTGGCCGGTCAGTGATGCACTAATTTATGCAAACTTTAAAATTCTTGATCTCTTTCATATATAATTCAGAACTTAGTTCAATTAATATGCAAATCAAATATTTGCAACAAACAATTGATGGCACCTAATCAATGACACTTGAATGATACTCGAGCTCCAAACAGTTCCATTCATGTGAGCATGAAAGCTTTCCCAACAACCAGAGATAGTCACATGGTTAACTACTGGTCAAACAACTGTACTCTTCCAATAAAAGTTGTGTTCCCAGTAAGTGAAACATGTCCACAATCCAGAGTACTATACATCCATCAAGTTAATTGGGATTTGCCATGATTGAAGTTGCATCCGCATCCAATCAAACCGCAAACTAAATTTTTTTTCCACCCGTCTTTCTCTTCCTTGTTAATCAGAAGTCCACGACCGCTGTCCAACATCTTGTCTTGTGTTACTCTGGTCAGCAGGTTGCATCGCGATGGGTAAAACCTATTAATTGTCTTAAATAGACAGTTATACGGAGGCACGAGAAGTGCCAAAGTGATCTAAGAGTATGGTTAATAGTACAGCCAGCTAGTGGCCATAGGATGTTGTCAAGTCATCTATAACCAACCTTACAGCCGACAAGTATAATAATTCGATATAAAGATATGCTACTTTATTAATACACAGTCCACCTTCTACTCTCACATAGTGCCGCGAAGCACGTGCTGTAGCTGGAACTCATTCTATTGCCGGCTCCTCTTCTCTCTCCTCCACGTCAGTAGAAAAATAATATTTTAATTCTTACAGCCTACTTACGTAAGCTTATTGTACTTGCTCTAAAAGATGTGCCCAAGCAATGAACTTTCCATATATCTTCCCGTTGGCTCGAAGAGCAACACACGGAATCTCGTCTTTCATCCAAGAACATGTTTCACAAGCTCTACTGCAATGATATATGTTTCAATAGAAGGAATATATTTGTACCTAACATATATTTACTACAACCGATCAATGCACCAATGCGACATTAAGATCTAAAGACATCGAGGATACACACAAAAAAATAGTAAAGAAAGAAAATTTAAAGAAAAATGAAAACACGACCCTAGAAAATCACGGCGGGGGAATTGGCAGCACAAACAATAACATGCAACAACACGAACCACTACCCTTAGAAACACATGAAATGTGAGAGAGGTTCTTAAACACCAAAACCTCTATAAAGGTGAGGATGATCATAACAACAATAGCTAAAATCCATAATATCTCTAAACCTAGTTATGGTTTCCACACGTGGATAGCTAACTTCAATGCAACTCTCTCCATGGCTAGTAGTTTTGTGATATTCCAGTCCTTCAAGTGCCTCTTAATGGACTCCTCCCACATCAAGTTTTGCCTGCCCTGATCTCTCTTGAAATTATCAAGACGATATATCCTTGCCCTATGTATCGATGTGGAGGCATGTGTGGTGTATGACTAAACCATCTCAGCCGATGCTGGACAAGCTTCTCTTCAATTGGTGCTAGCTCAACTCTATCACGTATATCATCATTCTAGACTCGATCCTATCTTGCGTGGCCACATATCCATCTTAGCATGCACATCTCAGCTATACCTAACTGCTGGACGTGTCACCTTTTAGTTGACCAATATTTTGTGTCACACACCCAAAAAAAATCAGTCTTTTATCTTCTATTATTATTTTGTCATGGAAGATGACATTCAACCAACTAGGTCAGATCTAGGGATTTTCACCATGAAGCATGAGATTAGGTAATCCAGAAGTAGCACACCCATGTGCAAGATAACACACCCATGTACTCCCTCCGTTCCAAAATAGATGACCCAACTTTGTACTAAAGTTAGTATAAAGTTGAGCCATCTATTCTGGAACGGAGGGAGTAGCATCCGAACGAGTTCCACCTTGCCGTTCGTGACCTCTTGTAGTGATTTAATTTGAAATTTTAGGCTTATAATGAATGCATTCCAAGCCCTATCTATTGGGAGATCATGCTCGCATATCCCATTATCTTTATTGATATTATTTCAATGGATTAAAATGGTGGAGTTGAAATGCTAATAAGATATATTGTTTAATCGTTGCATTTTTATGGATCTATGTCGGTTATTCAAAATTATTGTTTTGTAGCAACTAGTTAAGGCAAAGTCGATACATATGTACATCTGAAAATTTGATAATAATCTTTTTCTGGTGCCGGCATAACTTTGTAGCCCAATAAAAACTAACATCATCATATACATGTCATGCCTTTGGTGTTGATCCAAGGGTGTATCTGCACTTCTCTTCATCTATTGTAGGACACATGATGTGTTTGACCAATAAGTATATGTATCTAAAAATGTTTCTAGCCCGTGCAGCCGCACGGGTTGATGACTAGTACACTTAATCC
>NC_057798.1:11841575-11842841 GCF_018294505.1 Triticum aestivum
ACAATCCCTATGAGTACCTCCGAGATACTTTGCCGGCACAACATCTCAAGATTGACGAAGTCACCACAGTCGCCTTCATAATCGACAGTAACGTCTTCTCCCATTAAACGCACATTGCTGGAAGACGTGAAATAAATCAAGAAAAATGCAATCACCAATACCAAGTCTATAATTTGAACAATGATGGGTTGCTTCAACGCAAGGAACGTAACTATCTGAGCTACGCCAGTTAAGCGAAATGGAAAATAGCTGACCCTCTTACAACAACATATAATTTGGACACGGTTGTTCTGATCCCGAGATCATGTGAGCTCTGTTGTATAGTAAAATGAAAAGAAAATGTAAACAATTAAAAAATTCCAATCTTTTTTGTGTGAAACATTGTCAAATGTTTTAGTAGCTTGCAAAATTTCAACACCAAATGACATTGGTGGAAATTCGGGCAAAAATAAATCGATGCTCCAAAATGTTATTTTCAAACACATTTTGGAGCATCAATTTTTTTGCCAGATTTTCCATGAGCGTCTTATGGTGCTGAAATTTTTGATGCTATTAAAACATTTCTCAATGTTTCACACGAAAAAGATTTGTAGTTTTTTGAATTTTTTTCATTTTCTTTTGATTTTTGCTGTTCGCCTGAGCTCACATGAGCTCAGGATCAGAACAACATTTTCGATATAATTTCTGATATATACATCTGAATAATCTACTCAGAATTATTTTCAAGATCTATAGATTAGATTTTTTTTCCTTTCTAGAAATGGCATGATGACTTGAAAGGCCTCCAGTTAATTAATTCGTACTGAGATGAGATGGAGAAATTCCCAGGAGCACCGCGTTGTCCTCTGTTCAGCCATTCCTCAGCATCTGGGATATGAGCCTTTCAATTAATTAGTGTGTACGAGATAGGATGGAGAAATACTGACGAGCACCACGTTGTCCTATGTTTAGCCACTCATCAGCATCTGGGATGTGAGCCTATCTTGTACTGTACTACATTCCACATCTGGGATGTGAGCCTATCTTGTACTACGTAATAGTACTATTTCAGTATATGTATCTATCATATTAATTTGGAAAATTATTTTCTTGACCTATAGTACACCTCGAGCTCCAAACAATCCCATTCAATGTGCGAAGTCTAATTCCAAGGGACTACCTGTACCACCAATCAACCAAAAACAATTTCATGGTTAACTATTGGTCAAACAACAAGTTATACTCTTCTGCCCAGCAGTCCATACACCCATCAACCAATTTTTTTTT
>NC_057798.1:11844229-11844970 GCF_018294505.1 Triticum aestivum
CTGTCCAGCTGCGCTTAACTAGATTGTCCTTTGTAAGAATAACTTGTTTATGCACAAACCACATAAACACTTTAATCTTCAAAGGTACCTTAACTTTCCAGACCTCTTTGAAAGTAGGTATCACAGTAGAATTAATGATATCAATGTACATCGATTTAACCGTGAACACCCCAATTCTAGTTAGCTTCCAACATAACTGGTCGGGCTGAGGATTTAGCTGAACTTCCATCAGCCTACGGACCAAGTGAAGCCATGCTTCCCATCGAGGCCCGACAAGCACCCTCCTAAACTGAATGTTTAGAGGGATAGACTGCATCACCGTGGCAACGAGAGCGTCCCTACGCTGAACAATACGATATAGTGTCGGATATTGTGTAGCCAGAGGCGCGTCACCCAGCCACGTATCCTCCCAGAATCGCGTATCATCACCATTACCGACAATACATCTCGTTCTGTTAAAGAAAGCGGCTTTAACCCTCATAAGCCCTTTCCAGAACGGCGAATCTGTAGGTCTCAGAGTGACCTGGGATAAAGTCTTTGAGTGCAGATATTTACTACATAGAATCTGCGCCCAAGTTGCCTCTGTCTCAGAAGACAACTTAAACAGCCACTTACTAAGCAGGCATCTATTCTTGACTTCAAGATTTTCAATAGCAAGTCCCCCTTGGTCCTTTGGTCTACAAATAATATCCCATTTGGCCAATCTGTACTTCCTCTTAGACTCATCACTATGCCAAAAGA